>NW_025533483.1:797500-830000 GCF_020615455.1 Coregonus clupeaformis | reverse complement strand
ACCATCACAGTAGGCCCTCTAGTCAGTCTCTATATTAGTATTACACATCAGTCTACCCCACTGAGCATCATGTCCATAGACACCAGTCCCACAGTATAGGTTACTGAGCATCATGTCCATAGACACCAGTCCCACAGTATAGGTTACTGAGCATCATGTCCATAGACACCAGTCCCACAGTATAGGTTACTGAGCATCATGTCCATAGACACCAGTCCCACAGTATAGGTTACTGAGCATCATGTCCATAGACACCAGTCCCACAGTATAGGTTACTGAGCATCATGTCCATAGACACCAGTCCCACAGTATAGGTTACTGAGCATCATGTCCATAGACACCAGTCCCACAGTATAGGTTACTGAGCATCATGTCCATAGACACCAGTCCCACAGTATAGGTTACTGAGCATCATGTCCATAGACACCAGTCCCACAGTATAGGTTACTGAGCATCATGTCCATAGACACCAGTCCCACAGTATAGGTTACTGAGCATCATGTCCATAGACACCAGTCCCACAGAATAAGTTACTGAGCATCATGTCCATAGACACCAGTCCCACAGTATAGGTTACTGAGCATCATGTCCATAGACACCAGTCCCACAGTATAGGTTACTGAGCATCATGTCCATAGACACCAGTCCCACAGTATAGGTTACTGAGCATCATGTCCATAGACACCAGTCCCACAGTATAGGTTACTGAGCATCATGTCCATAGACACCAGTCCCACAGTATAGGTTACTGAGCATCATGTCCATAGACACCAGTCCCACAGTATAGGTTACTGAGCATCATGTCCATAGACACCAGTCCCACAGTATAGGTTACTGAGCATCATGTCCATAGACACCAGTCCCACAGTATAGGTTACTGAGCATCATGTCCATAGACACCAGTCCCACAGTATAGGTTACTGAGCATCATGTCCATAGACACCAGTCCCACAGTATAGGTTACTGAGCATCATGTCCATAGACACCAGTCCCACAGTATAGGTTACTGAGCATCATGTCCATAGACACCAGTCCCACAGTATAGGTTACTGAGCATCATGTCCATAGACACCAGTCCCACAGTATAGGTTACTGAGCATCATGTCCATAGACACCAGTCCCACAGTATAGGTTACTGAGCATCATGTCCATAGACACCAGTCCCACAGTATAGGTTACTGAGCATCATGTCCATAGACACCAGTCCCACAGTATAGGTTACTGAGCATCATGTCCATAGACACCAGTCCCACAGTATAGGTTACTGAGCATCATGTCCATAGACACCAGTCCCACAGTATAGGTTACTGAGCATCATGTCCATAGACACCAGTCCCACAGTATAGGTTACTGGAGCATCATGTCCATAGACACCAGTCCCACAGTATAGGTTACTGAGCATCATGTCCATAGACACCAGTCCCACAGTATAGGTTACTGAGCATCATGTCCATAGACACCAGTCCCACAGTATAGGTTACTGAGCATCATGTCCATAGACACCAGTCCCACAGTATAGGTTACTGAGCATCATGTCCATAGACACCAGTCCCACAGTATAGGTTACTGAGCATCATGTCCATAGACACCAGTCCCACAGTATAGGTTACTGAGCATCATGTCCATAGACACCAGTCCCACAGTATAGGTTACTGAGCATCATGTCCATAGACACCAGTCCCACAGTATAGGTTACTGAGCATCATGTCCATAGACACCAGTCCCACAGTATAGGTTACTGAGCATCATGTCCATAGACACCAGTCCCACAGTATAGGTTACTGAGCATCATGTCCATAGACACCAGTCCCACAGTATAGGTTACTGAGCATCATGTCCATAGACACCAGTCCCACAGTATAGGTTACTGAGCATCATGTCCATAGACACCAGTCCCACAGTATAGGTTACTGAGCATCATGTCCATAGACACCAGTCCCACAGTATAGGTTACTGAGCATCATGTCCATAGACACCAGTCCCACAGTATAGGTTACTGAGCATCATGTCCATAGACACCAGTCCCACAGTATAGGTTACTGAGCATCATGTCCATAGACACCAGTCCCACAGTATAGGTTACTGAGCATCATGTCCATAGACACCAGTCCCACAGTATAGGTTACTGAGCATCATGTCCATAGACACCAGTCCCACAGTATAGGTTACTGAGCATCATGTCCATAGACACCAGTCCCACAGTATAGGTTACTGAGCATCATGTCCATAGACACCAGTCCCACAGTATAGGTTACTGAGCATCATGTCCATAGACACCAGTCCCACAGTATAGGTTACTGAGCATCATGTCCATAGACACCAGTCCCACAGTATAGGTTACTGAGCATCATGTCCATAGACACCAGTCCCACAGTATAGGTTACTGAGCATCATGTCCATAGACACCAGTCCCACAGTATAGGTTACTGAGCATCATGTCCATAGACACCAGTCCCACAGTATAGGTTACTGAGCATCATGTCCATAGACACCAGTCCCACAGTATAGGTTACTGAGCATCATGTCCATAGACACCAGTCCCACAGTATAGGTTACTGAGCATCATGTCCATAGACACCAGTCCCACAGTATAGGTTACTGAGCATCATGTCCATAGACACCAGTCCCACAGTATAGGTTACTGAGCATCATGTCCATAGACACCAGTCCCACAGTATAGGTTACTGAGCATCATGTCCATAGACACCAGTCCCACAGTATAGGTTACTGAGCATCATGTCCATAGACACCAGTCCCACAGTATAGGTTACTGAGCATCATGTCCATAGACACCAGTCCCACAGTATAGGTTACTGAGCATCATGTCCATAGACACCAGTCCCACAGTATAGGTTACTGAGCATCATGTCCATAGACACCAGTCCCACAGTATAGGTTACTGAGCATCATGTCCATAGACACCAGTCCCACAGTATAGGTTACTGAGCATCATGTCCATAGACACCAGTCCCACAGTATAGGTTACTGAGCATCATGTCCATAGACACCAGTCCCACAGTATAGGTTACTGAGCATCATGTCCATAGACACCAGTCCCACAGTATAGGTTACTGAGCATCATGTCCATAGACACCAGTCCCACAGTATAGGTTACTGAGCATCATGTCCATAGACACCAGTCCCACAGTATAGGTTACTGAGCATCATGTCCATAGACACCAGTCCCACAGTATAGGTTACTGAGCATCATGTCCATAGACACCAGTCCCACAGTATAGGTTACTGAGCATCATGTCCATAGACACCAGTCCCACAGTATAGGTTACTGAGCATCATGTCCATAGACACCAGTCCCACAGTATAGGTTACTGAGCATCATGTCCATAGACACCAGTCCCACAGTATAGGTTACTGAGCATCATGTCCATAGACACCAGTCCCACAGTATAGGTTACTGAGCATCATGTCCATAGACACCAGTCCCACAGAATAGGTTACTGAGCATCATGTCCATAGACACCAGTCCCACAGTATAGGTTACTGAGCATCATGTCCATAGACACCAGTCCCACAGTATAGGTTACTGAGCATCATGTCCATAGACACCAGTCCCACAGTATAGGTTACTGAGCATCATGTCCATAGACACCAGTCCCACAGTATAGGTTACTGAGCATCATGTCCATAGACACCAGTCCCACAGTATAGGTTACTGAGCATCATGTCCATAGACACCAGTCCCACAGTATAGGTTACTGAGCATCATGTCCATAGACACCAGTCCCACAGTATAGGTTACTGAGCATCATGTCCATAGACACCAGTCCCACAGTATAGGTTACTGAGCATCATGTCCATAGACACCAGTCCCACAGTATAGGTTACTGAGCATCATGTCCATAGACACCAGTCCCACAGTATAGGTTACTGAGCATCATGTCCATAGACACCAGTCCCACAGTATAGGTTACTGAGCATCATGTCCATAGACACCAGTCCCACAGTATAGGTTACTGAGCATCATGTCCATAGACACCAGTCCCACAGTATAGGTTACTGAGCATCATGTCCATAGACACCAGTCCCACAGTATAGGTTACTGAGCATCATGTCCATAGACACCAGTCCCACAGTATAGGTTACTGAGCATCATGTCCATAGACACCAGTCCCACAGTATAGGTTACTGAGCATCATGTCCATAGACACCAGTCCCACAGTATAGGTTACTGAGCATCATGTCCATAGACACCAGTCCCACAGTATAGGTTACTGAGCATCATGTCCATAGACACCAGTCCCACAGTATAGGTTACTGAGCATCATGTCCATAGACACCAGTCCCACAGTATAGGTTACTGAGCATCATGTCCATAGACACCAGTCCCACAGTATAGGTTACTGAGCATCATGTCCATAGACACCAGTCCCACAGTATAGGTTACTGAGCATCATGTCCATAGACACCAGTCCCACAGTATAGGTTACTGAGCATCATGTCCATAGACACCAGTCCCACAGTATAGGTTACTGAGCATCATGTCCATAGACACCAGTCCCACAGTATAGGTTACTGAGCATCATGTCCATAGACACCAGTCCCACAGTATAGGTTACTGAGCATCATGTCCATAGACACCAGTCCCACAGTATAGGTTACTGAGCATCATGTCCATAGACACCAGTCCCACAGTATAGGTTACTGAGCATCATGTCCATAGACACCAGTCCCACAGTATAGGTTACTGAGCATCATGTCCATAGACACCAGTCCCACAGTATAGGTTACTGAGCATCATGTCCATAGACACCAGTCCCACAGTATAGGTTACTGAGCATCATGTCCATAGACACCAGTCCCACAGTATAGGTTACTGAGCATCATGTCCATAGACACCAGTCCCACAGTATAGGTTACTGAGCATCATGTCCATAGACACCAGTCCCACAGTATAGGTTACTGAGCATCATGTCCATAGACACCAGTCCCACAGTATAGGTTACTGAGCATCATGTCCATAGACACCAGTCCCACAGTATAGGTTACTGAGCATCATGTCCATAGACACCAGTCCCACAGTATAGGTTACTGAGCATCATGTCCATAGACACCAGTCCCACAGTATAGGTTACTGAGCATCATGTCCATAGACACCAGTCCCACAGTATAGGTTACTGAGCATCATGTCCATAGACACCAGTCCCACAGTATAGGTTACTGAGCATCATGTCCATAGACACCAGTCCCACAGTATAGGTTACTGAGCATCATGTCCATAGACACCAGTCCCACAGTATAGGTTACTGAGCATCATGTCCATAGACACCAGTCCCACAGTATAGGTTACTGAGCATCATGTCCATAGACACCAGTCCCACAGTATAGGTTACTGAGCATCATGTCCATAGACACCAGTCCCACAGTATAGGTTACTGAGCATCATGTCCATAGACACCAGTCCCACAGTATAGGTTACTGAGCATCATGTCCATAGACACCAGTCCCACAGTATAGGTTACTGAGCATCATGTCCATAGACACCAGTCCCACAGTATAGGTTACTGAGCATCATGTCCATAGACACCAGTCCCACAGTATAGGTTACTGAGCATCATGTCCATAGACACCAGTCCCACAGTATAGGTTACTGAGCATCATGTCCATAGACACCAGTCCCACAGTATAGGTTACTGAGCATCATGTCCATAGACACCAGTCCCACAGTATAGGTTACTGAGCATCATGTCCATAGACACCAGTCCCACAGTATAGGTTACTGAGCATCATGTCCATAGACACCAGTCCCACAGTATAGGTTACTGAGCATCATGTCCATAGACACCAGTCCCACAGTATAGGTTACTGAGCATCATGTCCATAGACACCAGTCCCACAGTATAGGTTACTGAGCATCATGTCCATAGACACCAGTCCCACAGTATAGGTTACTGAGCATCATGTCCATAGACACCAGTCCCACAGTATAGGTTACTGAGCATCATGTCCATAGACACCAGTCCCACAGTATAGGTTACTGAGCATCATGTCCATAGACACCAGTCCCACAGTATAGGTTACTGAGCATCATGTCCATAGACACCAGTCCCACAGTATAGGTTACTGAGCATCATGTCCATAGACACCAGTCCCACAGTATAGGTTACTGAGCATCATGTCCATAGACACCAGTCCCACAGTATAGGTTCCACTGAGCATCATGTCCATAGACACCAGTCCCACAGTATAGGTTACTGAGCATCATGTCCATAGACACCAGTCCCACAGTATAGGTTACTGAGCATCATGTCCATAGACACCAGTCCCACAGTATAGGTTACTGAGCATCATGTCCATAGACACCAGTCCCACAGTATAGGTTACTGAGCATCATGTCCATAGACACCAGTCCCACAGTATAGGTTACTGAGCATCATGTCCATAGACACCAGTCCCACAGTATAGGTTACTGAGCATCATGTCCATAGACACCAGTCCCACAGTATAGGTTACTGAGCATCATGTCCATAGACACCAGTCCCACAGTATAGGTTACTGAGCATCATGTCCATAGACACCAGTCCCACAGTATAGGTTACTGAGCATCATGTCCATAGACACCAGTCCCACAGTATAGGTTACTGAGCATCATGTCCATAGACACCAGTCCCACAGTATAGGTTACTGAGCATCATGTCCATAGACACCAGTCCCACAGTATAGGTTACTGAGCATCATGTCCATAGACACCAGTCCCACAGTATAGGTTACTGAGCATCATGTCCATAGACACCAGTCCCACAGTATAGGTTACTGAGCATCATGTCCATAGACACCAGTCCCACAGTATAGGTTACTGAGCATCATGTCCATAGACACCAGTCCCACAGTATAGGTTACTGGAGCATCATGTCCATAGACACCAGTCCCACAGTATAGGTTACTGAGCATCATGTCCATAGACACCAGTCCCACAGTATAGGTTACTGAGCATCATGTCCATAGACACCAGTCCCACAGTATAGGTTACTGAGCATCATGTCCATAGACACCAGTCCCACAGTATAGGTTACTGAGCATCATGTCCATAGACACCAGTCCCACAGTATAGGTTACTGAGCATCATGTCCATAGACACCAGTCCCACAGTATAGGTTACTGAGCATCATGTCCATAGACACCAGTCCCACAGTATAGGTTACTGAGCATCATGTCCATAGACACCAGTCCCACAGTATAGGTTACTGAGCATCATGTCCATAGACACCAGTCCCACAGTATAGGTTACTGAGCATCATGTCCATAGACACCAGTCCCACAGTATAGGTTACTGAGCATCATGTCCATAGACACCAGTCCCAAGTATAGGTTACTGAGCATCATGTCCAAGACACCAGTCCCACAGTATAGGTTACTGAGCATCACGTCCATAGACACCAGTCCCACAGTATAGGTTACTGAGCATCATGTCCATAGACACCAGTCCCACAGTATAGGTTACTGAGCATCATGTCCATAGACACCAGTCCCACAGTATAGGTTACTGAGCATCATGTCCATAGACACCAGTCCCACAGTATAGGTTACTGAGCATCATGTCCATAGACACCAGTCCCACAGTATAGGTTACTGAGCATCATGTCCATAGACACCAGTCCCACAGTATAGGTTACTGAGCATCATGTCCATAGACACCAGTCCCACAGTATAGGTTACTGAGCATCATGTCCATAGACACCAGTCCCACAGTATAGGTTACTGAGCATCATGTCCATAGACACCAGTCCCACAGTATAGGTTACTGAGCATCATGTCCATAGACACCAGTCCCACAGTATAGGTTACTGAGCATCATGTCCATAGACACCAGTCCCACAGTATAGGTTACTGAGCATCATGTCCATAGACACCAGTCCCACAGTATAGGTTACGAGCATCATGTCCATAGACACCAGTCCCACAGTATAGGTTACTGAGCATCATGTCCATAGACACCAGTCCCACAGTATAGGTTACTGAGCATCATGTCCATAGACACCAGTCCCACAGTATAGGTTACTGAGCATCATGTCCATAGACACCAGTCCCACAGTATAGGTTACTGAGCATCATGTCCATAGACACCAGTCCCACAGTATAGGTTACTGAGCATCATGTCCATAGACACCAGTCCCACAGTATAGGTTACTGAGCATCATGTCCATAGACACCAGTCCCACAGTATAGGTTACTGAGCATCATGTCCATAGACACCAGTCCCACAGTATAGGTTACTGAGCATCATGTCCATAGACACCAGTCCCACAGTATAGGTTACTGAGCATCATGTCCATAGACACCAGTCCCACAGTATAGGTTACTGAGCATCATGTCCATAGACACTAGTCCCACAGTATAGGTTACTGAGCATCATGTCCATAGACACCAGTCCCACAGTATAGGTTACTGAGCATCATGTCCATAGACACCAGTCCCACAGTATAGGTTACTGAGCATCATGTCCATAGACACCAGTCCCACAGTATAGGTTACTGAGCATCATGTCCATAGACACCAGTCCCACAGTATAGGTTACTGAGCATCATGTCCATAGACACCAGTCCCACAGTATAGGTTACTGAGCATCATGTCCATAGACACCAGTCCCACAGTATAGGTTACTGAGCATCATGTCCATAGACACCAGTCCCACAGTATAGGTTACTGAGCATCATGTCCATAGACACCAGTCCCACAGTATAGGTTACTGAGCATCATGTCCATAGACACCAGTCCCACAGTATAGGTTACTGAGCATCATGTCCATAGACACCAGTCCCACAGTATAGGTTACTGAGCATCATGTCCATAGACACCAGTCCCACAGTATAGGTTACTGAGCATCATGTCCATAGACACCAGTCCCACAGTATAGGTTACTGAGCATCATGTCCATAGACACCAGTCCCACAGTATAGGTTACTGAGCATCATGTCCATAGACACCAGTCCCACAGTATAGGTTACTGAGCATCATGTCCATAGACACCAGTCCCACAGTATAGGTTACTGAGCATCATGTCCATAGACACCAGTCCCACAGTATAGGTTACTGAGCATCATGTCCATAGACACCAGTCCCACAGTATAGGTTACTGAGCATCATGTCCATAGACACCAGTCCCACAGTATAGGTTACTGAGCATCATGTCCATAGACACCAGTCCCACAGTATAGGTTACTGAGCATCATGTCCATAGACACCAGTCCCACAGTATAGGTTACTGAGCATCATGTCCATAGACACCAGTCCCACAGTATAGGTTACTGAGCATCATGTCCATAGACACCAGTCCCACAGTATAGGTTACTGAGCATCATGTCCATAGACACCAGTCCCACAGTATAGGTTACTGAGCATCATGTCCATAGACACCAGTCCCACAGTATAGGTTACTGAGCATCATGTCCATAGACACCAGTCCCACAGTATAGGTTACTGAGCATCATGTCCATAGACACCAGTCCCACAGTATAGGTTACTGAGCATCATGTCCATAGACACCAGTCCCACAGTATAGGTTACTGAGCATCATGTCCATAGACACCAGTCCCACAGTATAGGTTACTGAGCATCATGTCCATAGACACCAGTCCCACAGCATAGGTTACTGAGCATCATGTCCATAGACACCAGTCCCACAGTATAGGTTACTGAGCATCATGTCCATAGACACCAGTCCCACAGTATAGGTTACTGAGCATCATGTCCATAGACACCAGTCCCACAGTATAGGTTACTGAGCATCATGTCCATAGACACCAGTCCCACAGTATAGGTTACTGAGCATCATGTCCATAGACACCAGTCCCACAGTATAGGTTACTGAGCATCATGTCCATAGACACCAGTCCCACAGTATAGGTTACTGAGCATCATGTCCATAGACACCAGTCCCACAGCATAGGTTACTGAGCATCATGTCCATAGACACCAGTCCCACAGTATAGGTTACTGAGCATCATGTCCATAGACACCAGTCCCACAGTATAGGTTACTGAGCATCATGTCCATAGACACCAGTCCCACAGTATAGGTTACTGAGCATCATGTCCATAGACACCAGTCCCACAGTATAGGTTACTGAGCATCATGTCCATAGACACCAGTCCCACAGTATAGGTTACTGAGCATCATGTCCATAGACACCAGTCCCACAGTATAGGTTACTGAGCATCATGTCCATAGACACCAGTCCCACAGTATAGGTTACTGAGCATCATGTCCATAGACACCAGTCCCACAGTATAGGTCACTGAGCATCATGTCCATAGACACCAGTCCCACAGTATAGGTTACTGAGCATCATGTCCATAGACACCAGTCCCACAGTATAGGTTACTGAGCATCATGTCCATAGACACCAGTCCCACAGTATAGGTTACTGAGCATCATGTCCATAGACACCAGTCCCACAGTATACGTTACTGAGCATCATGTCCATAGACACCAGTCCCACAGTATAGGTTACTGAGCATCATGTCCATAGACACCAGTCCCACAGTATAGGTTACTGAGCATCATGTCCATAGACACCAGTCCCACAGTATAGGTTACTGAGCATCATGTCCATAGACACCAGTCCCACAGTATAGGTTACTGAGCATCATGTCCATAGACACCAGTCCCACAGTATAGGTTACTGAGCATCATGTCCATAGACACCAGTCCCACAGTATAGGTTACTGAGCATCATGTCCATAGACACCAGTCCCACAGTATAGGTTACTGAGCATCTGTCCATAGACACCAGTCCCACAGTATAGGTTACTGAGCATCATGTCCATAGACACCAGTCCCACAGTATAGGTTACTGAGCATCATGTCCATAGACACCAGTCCCACAGTATAGGTTACTGAGCATCATGTCCATAGACACCAGTCCCACAGTATAGGTTACTGAGCATCATGTCCATAGACACCAGTCCCACAGTATAGGTTACTGAGCATCATGTCCATAGACACCAGTCCCACAGTATAGGTTACTGAGCATCATGTCCATAGACACCAGTCCCACAGTATAGGTTACTGAGCATCATGTCCATAGACACCAGTCCCACAGTATAGGTTACTGAGCATCATGTCCATAGACACCAGTCCCACAGTATAGGTTACTGAGCATCATGTCCATAGACACCAGTCCCACAGTATAGGTTACTGAGCATCATGTCCATAGACACCAGTCCCACAGTATAGGTTACTGAGCATCATGTCCACAGACACCAGTCCCACAGTATAGGTTACTGAGCATCATGTCCATAGACACCAGTCCCACAGTATAGGTTACTGAGCATCATGTCCATAGACACCAGTCCCACAGTATAGGTTACTGAGCATCATGTCCATAGACACCAGTCCCACAGTATAGGTTACTGAGCATCATGTCCATAGACACCAGTCCCACAGTATAGGTTACTGAGCATCATGTCCATAGACACCAGTCCCACAGTATAGGTTACTGAGCATCATGTCCATAGACACCAGTCCCACAGTATAGGTTACTGAGCATCATGTCCATAGACACCAGTCCCACAGTATAGGTTACTGAGCATCATGTCCATAGACACCAGTCCCACAGTATAGGTTACTGAGCATCATGTCCATAGACACCAGTCCCACAGTATAGGTCACTGAGCATCATGTCCATAGACACCAGTCCCACAGTATAGGTTACTGAGCATCATGTCCATAGACACCAGTCCCACAGTATAGGTTACTGAGCATCATGTCCATAGACACCAGTCCCACAGTATAGGTTACTGAGCATCATGTCCATAGACACCAGTCCCACAGTATAGGTTCCACTGAGCATCATGTCCATAGACACCAGTCCCACAGTATAGGTTACTGAGCATCATGTCCATAGACACCAGTCCCACAGTATAGGTTACTGAGCATCATGTCCATAGACACCAGTCCCACAGTATAGGTTACTGAGCATCATGTCCATAGACACCAGTCCCACAGTATAGGTTACTGAGCATCATGTCCATAGACACCGAGTCCCACAGTATAGGTTACTGAGCATCATGTCCATAGACACCAGTCCCACAGTATAGGTTACTGAGCATCATGTCCATAGACACCAGTCCCACAGTATAGGTTACTGAGCATCATGTCCATAGACACCAGTCCCACAGTATAGGTCACTGAGCATCATGTCCATAGACACCAGTCCCACAGTATAGGTTACTGAGCATCATGTCCATAGACACCAGTCCCACAGTATAGGTTACTGAGCATCATGTCCATAGACACCAGTCCCACAGTATAGGTTACTGAGCATCATGTCCATAGACACCAGTCCCACAGTATAGGTTACTGAGCATCATGTCCATAGACACCAGTCCCACAGTATAGGTTACTGAGCATCATGTCCATAGACACCAGTCCCACAGTATAGGTTACTGAGCATCATGTCCATAGACACCAGTCCCACAGTATAGGTTACTGAGCATCATGTCCATAGACACCAGTCCCACAGTATAGGTCACTGAGCATCATGTCCATAGACACCAGTCCCACAGTATAGGTCACTGAGCATCATGTCCATAGACACCAGTCCCACAGTATAGGTCACTGAGCATCATGTCCATAGACACCAGTCCCACAGTATAGGTCACTGAGCATCATGTCCATAGACACCAGTCCCACAGTATAGGTTACTGAGCATCATGTCCATAGACACCAGTCCCACAGTATAGGTCACTGAGCATCATGTCCATAGACACCAGTCCCACAGTATAGGTTACTGAGCATCATGTCCATAGACACCAGTCCCACAGTATAGGTTACTGAGCATCATGTCCATAGACACCAGTCCCACAGTATAGGTTACTGAGCATCATGTCCATAGACACCAGTCCCACAGTATAGGTTACTGAGCATCATGTCCATAGACACCAGTCCCACAGTATGGGTTACTGAGCATCATGTCCATAGACACCAGTCCCACAGTATAGGTTACTGAGCATCATGTCCATAGACACCAGTCCCACAGTATAGGTTACTGAGCATCATGTCCATAGACACCAGTCCCACAGTATAGGTTACTGAGCATCATGTCCATAGAACACCAGTCCCACAGTATAGGTTACTGAGCATCATGTCCATAGACACCAGTCCCACAGTATAGGTTACTGAGCATCATGTCCATAGACACCAGTCCCACAGTATAGGTTACTGAGCATCATGTCCATAGACACCAGTCCCACAGTATAGGTTACTGAGCATCATGTCCATAGACACCAGTCCCACAGTATAGGTTACTGAGCATCATGTCCATAGACACCAGTCCCACAGTATAGGTTACTGAGCATCATGTCCATAGACACCAGTCCCTGTCTCAGGATGTCAGAGCTGCACTTGCCCCCCAGCTGGATATGGAATGTTTGAAATGGAACATTGATGACGTTATTGATAGTGTGACAGGGTTTATTATGGGATGTGATAGTGTGACAGGGTTTATTATGGGATGTGATAGTGTGACAGGGTTTATTATGGGATGTGATAGCCTGGTTGTTGTTGTGTGTTGACTGACAGAACTAAACCCCTCAGGGTTTTATCCCATGCTATGTAATCCCAAACGCCATCTGGGTTCCCTAATCAACATGTGATCTGTCATAGCTCTGCTGCAGGGACCCAATCAATTTAATCAGAGCATCGAATAAATCTGATGTTATTATTTCAGCTCAGAAGCCAGTTGGTCAGATTATTCCACAGTTTTAGGAACATGTCATCAACCAGTAGAAGTGAAATGGATGACAGTTTTGTTCCCAAAGGTGCTTCCCAAATGGCACCCTATTCCCTATGTAGTGCGCTACGGTCAGAAATAGTGCACTACATAGAGAATAGGATTCAAGTGACCCCGAACATGCAGGATGTTTATGGTTAGAGTTAGGGCAGTTAGCTCTAGTGGAAACTCTGATATGATGTGGCAGCCAAAATACTAGCTGTATGATTCTGATTCCCCCTGTACTGGACTGATTCCTACTGGACTGGACTTTACTGGAGTACTGGACTGATTCCTACTGGACTAGACTGGACTCTACTGGACTATACTGGACTCTACTGGACTCTACTGGACTATACTATACTGGACTATACTGGACTATACTGGACTGGACTGGACTGGACTATACTGGACTATACTGGACTCTACTGGACTATACTGGACTGGACTATACTGGAGTACTGGACTGATTCCCCCTGTACTGGACTGATTCCTACTGGACTGGACTTTACTGGAGTACTGGACTAGACTGGACTCTACTGGACTATACTGGACTTTACTGGACTCTACTGGACTATACTATACTGGACTATACTGGACTGGACTGGACTATACTGGACTCTACTGGACTCTACTGGACTATACTATACTGGACTATACTGGACTGGACTATACTGGACTCTACTGGACTATACTGGACTGGACTATACTGGAGTACTGGACTGATTCCTACTGGACTAGACTATACTGGACTATACTGGACTCTACTGGACTGGACTATACTGGACTATACTGGACTCTACTGGACTATACTATACTGGACTATACTATACTGGACTGGACTGGACTATACTGGACTATACTGGACTATACTGGACTCTACTGGACTATACTGGACTGGACTATACTGGAGTACTGGACTGATTCCCCCTGTACTGGACTGATTCCTACTGGACTGGACTTTACTGGAGTACTGGACTGATTCCTACTGGACTATACTGGACTATACTGGACTATACTGGACTGGACTCTACTGGACTCTACTGGACTATACTGGACTCTACTGGACTGGACTGGACTATACTGGACTATACTGGACTGGACTATACTGGACTATACTGGACTGGACTATACTGGACTATACTGGACTATACTGGACTATACTGGACTGGACTATACTGGACTCTACTGGACTCTACTGGACTCTACTGGACTATACTGGACTGGACTATACTGGACTATGCTGGACTGGACTATACTGGACTATACTGGACTATACTGGACTCTACTGGACTGGACTATACTGGACTATACTGGACTATACTGGACTATACTGGACTGGACTCTACTGGACACTAATGGACTGTACCGGACTGGACTTTACTGGACTATACTGGACTCTACTGGACTCTACTGGAATCTACTGGACTATACTGGACTCTACTGGACTATACTGGACTGGACTGATTCCTACTATACTGGACTCTACTGGACACTAATGGACTGTACCGGACTGGACTTTACTGGACTCTACTATATTCTACTGGTCTGTACTCTACTGGACTGGACTCACCATAAGCCAGAGCGGTGTTCGTCAAACCATGAGACATCCTGAAAATCGCTCTATGGAAAGATGAGACTCTCACGAACACGATGACGCTCTACAATCCAAAAGTGTCAGGAGACTCGTCTGAAGTCGGTACAGTCGATCTGCCAACTTCCTGTCTGTAGCGTCCGAACCGTTTGGGCTACACACTAATATGACCCCTCTATGCAAAGGTGAGACTCTCACAAACATGTGCATGTTGGTTTTGCTCAAGGACACCCACAGGCCTCACAAGACTAATCTGGAGGTCCCCCGGTACCAGTTGAAAAAATGAATGGAAGTATATATGGAGACTGTGTAATGCCAGAAATACAGTGCCTTGCAAAAGTATTCATCCCCCTTGGCGTTTTTCCTATTTTGTTGCATTACAACCTGTAATTTAAATTGATTTTTATTTGGATTTCATGTAATGGACATACACAAAATAGTCCAAATTGGTGAAGTGAAATGAAAAAAATAACTTGTTTCAATTTTTTTAAACAAAATAACAGAAAAGTGGTGCGTGCATATGTATTCACCCCCTTTGCTATGAAGCCCCTAAATAAGATCTGGTGCAACCAATTACCTTCAGAAGTCACATAATTCGTTAAATAAAGTCCACCTGTGTGCAATCTAAGTGTCACATGATCTCAGTGTATATATACACCTGTTCTGAAAGGCCCCAGAGTCTGCAACACCACTAAGCAAGGGGCACCACCAAGCAAGCGGCACCATGAAGACCAAGGAGCTCTCCCAATAGGTCAGGGACAAAGTTGTGGAGAAGTACAGATCAGGGTTGGGTTATAAAAAAATATCAAACTTTGAGCATCCCACGAAGCACCATTAAATCCATTATTAAAAAGTGGAAAGAATATGGCACCACATCAAACCTGCCAAAATCAATCAATCAATTTCAATCAATCAATTTTATTTTATATAGCCCTTCTTACATCAGCTAATATCTCGAAGTGCTGTACAGAAACCCAGCCTAAAACCCCAAACAGCTAGTAATGCAGGTGTCGAAGCACGGTGGCTAGGAAAAACTCCCTAGAAAGGCCAAAACCTAGGAAGAAACCTAGAGAGGAACCAGGCTATGAGGGGTGGCCAGTCCTCTTCTGGCTGTGCCGGGTGGAGATTATAACAGAACCATGCCAAGATGTTCAAAAATGTTCATAAGTGACAAGCATGGTCAAATAATAATCAGGAATAAATCTCAGTTGGCTTTTCATAGCCGATCATTAAGAGTTGAAAACAGCAGGTCTGGGACAGGTAGGGGTTCCATAACCGCAGGCAGAACAGTTGAAACTGGAATAGCAGCAAGGCCAGGCGGACTGGGGACAGCAAGGAGTCACCACGGCCGGTAGTCCCGACGTATGGTCCTAGGGCTCAGGTCTCTCAGTTGGCTTTTCATAGCCGATCATTAAGAGTTGAAAACAGCAGGTCTGGGACAGGTAGGGGTTTCCCACCAAAAGAGGGCCGCCCACCAAAACTCACGGACCAGGCAAGGAGGGCATTAATCTGAGAGGCAACAAAGAGACCAAAAATAACCCTGAAGGAGCTGCAAAGCTCCACAGCGGAGATTGGAGTATCTGTCCATAGGACCATTTTAAGCCGTACACTCCACAGAGCTGGGCTTTACGGAAGAGTGGCCAGAAAAAAGCCATTGCTTAAAGAAATAAGCAAACACGTTCGGTGTTCGCCAAAAGGCATGTGGGAGACTCCCCAAACATATGGAAGAAGGTACTCTTTTCAGATGAGACTAAAATTGAGCTTTTTGGCCATCAAGGAAAACGCTATGTCTGGCGCAAACCCAACACCTCTCATCACCCCGAGAACACCATCCCCACAGTGAAGCATGGTGGTGGCAGCATCATGCTGTGGGGATGTTTTTCATCGGCAGGGACTGGGAAACTGGTCAGAATTGAAGGAATGATGGATGGTGCTAAATACAGGGAAATTCTTGAGGGAAACCTGTTTCAGTCTACCAGAGATTTGAGAATGGGACGGAGGTTCACCTTCCAGCAGGACAATGACCCTAAGCATACTGCTAAAGCAACACTCGAGTGGTTTAAATGTCTTGGAATGGCCTTGTCAAAGCCCAGACCTCAATCCAATTGAGAATCTGTGGTATGACTTAAAGATTGCTGTACAGAGATGGGTGGGGCTAAGGCTTAAGAGGGTGTGAATGATGCTGAATGGGTGTAGACAAAGAAGAGCTCTCCAGTAGGTACCAAAACATTCAAGGGCCATTTTCTGAAAAGTGGGGTTACAAGTTTATCAACTTTCAAAGTATAATTACTTTCCAAACTTTTGACTGGTAGTGTATATCTTGTTTGGTCAGCTTTGTGTCAAGTCACTCTGGTTCACACTGACCGTGCCGTGTGCAGTAGCCGATCACAACTTTTTCCAACTGATCTGTCGATAGCGCCTGCTAAATTCAGGCCATCAATGTTGTTGAGAAAAGTAGCAAAATGTTTGAAGTTCTTGATGGCTAATGTTATATCTTTCTAAAACGCCGCGGCAGAAAGGACTATCAACACATACCGAGCAGCTCATGTTATAGACAGAAGCATAATACATGGCAGACCAATCCCTCTCTGTCACGGATGCTATGGTTGCCCTTAGTTTGAAGATGTAATCCGGAAACATGTGTTTTCTCCATCTCCTTAGCTATCATACTCTAATTCCACTGATTTCAAAACTCGGTCCTCCAGAAAGTGGAGAGCAACACTTATGCAGTTCTACTACGTGATATCTTTTTTTTTTTTAAAGCTGCGTTAGAAAGGATTACCTACACATACTGACCAGCTCAAATAGATAGAAGCGTGCTACATGGCAGGCCAATCTGAACTCATCTCTCGGCATGTCCAGCCCACTCATTATCTCAGCCAATCATGGCTAACGGGAAGGTTGCTGTCTTTTTCTGTGGATAAACCAACTAGGCTCGTAATTTAACAATTGTATTCGTTTCCAATACAAGGTTGTTACTACACTACGCATCTCAGTGAACTATTCCATTGCGGAGGCCTAGACTAAAATCTTATTTATGCTTGATCAGAAAATGTGGTCGGTTTCTCATTATGGAGGGTGTGACGTAATTGCGGTGCCTCCGGAGGCTTGCAGAGGCCAAATCGAGCTCCGTACCACATCGGCGTGCGCCTCCCAAATGTTGTAACAATGTGGAGGGCTCTGTAGTATAGCTCGGCATTGACATGATTGGTTGACGGTAAGTGGGGGCGGTACACAGTTCTCCCGAGTGGCGCAGTGGTCTAAGGCACTGCATCGCAGTGCTAGCTTTGCCACTAGAGATCCTGTTTCGAATCCAGGCTCTGTCGTAGCCGGCCGCGACCGGGAGACCCATGGGGCGGCGCACAATTGGCCCAGCGTCGTCCGGGGTAGGGGAGGGAATGGCCGGCAGGGATATAGCTCAGTTGGTAGAGCATGGCATTTGCAACGCCAGGGTTGTGGGTTCGATTCCCACGGGGGGTATGAAAAATAAAAAAATGATGTATGCACTAACTGTAAGTCGCTCTGGATAAGAGCGTCTGCTAAATGACTAAAATGTAAATGTAAAATGTACATCCTGTAGAATGCAGACGTTGGATTGACCATGCAGCGACCAGATGCACAATGCACTTCACTCTCCAGAATGTGCTCTCTCCCACCAATT
Source organism: Coregonus clupeaformis (assembly GCF_020615455.1). NCBI lineage: Eukaryota > Metazoa > Chordata > Actinopteri > Salmoniformes > Salmonidae > Coregonus > Coregonus clupeaformis. The sequence continues at coordinate 811,016 of NW_025533483.1, read as the reverse complement.
TGTGCACATTCATTGTTTCATAACTTCGTGTGAATTGTTTGCGTTTGATTGTTAGTGTCTTATCAATTCCCCATGACATATATCACCAGTAGTACATTTACCATTAATTCCTATCATTTCTAATCTACAATGTTTGTTTGGTTATGGTACTTTCTGTTAATGCTTTCAATATATTATTATTCCAGTCTTCCTGTTCTCATTGTCGTAGTGGACACGTTGTTTGAGGACCACAACAACCTGCTACACTTGTGAGAAACAAGTTTTGGTTTATTTCATTCCATTTACAAGTTTTGTAAATTTAGCCATTGTCTTTTGTTTGGAGCGCTCCTGTCAATGTTGAGTAAAGGACGCGCACCTGATTACGCATAGAAGTCGGCCTATAGGCTACCTGGCCTGATTATGCATAGAAGTAGGTCTATAGGCTACCTGGCCTGCGCTCAAATATAGCCATATAAATGTGCCCATTTGGGGATCTGATAGTATTTCTGATTGGCTTAACGCACCACCACTAACGAGCTGCGGAGCTTCTCAAAGTAATGTTTTCGTCACCTCAAACAGCAAACAAACGAAGTCTGTTTTTACATCTATTGAGAATTACAATAGTTCCTCAATGGATTTGAAAAATGTTTCCAGCTCTCTCCCTTTAGATAACCACTCAGCTTGAAAGGGAAAAATGGCATGCTCTGATCCAGTGGAAACGTCATAAAATAGGCCTACCTGATTACTTCTTATCAGTGCTTGATTGTTCTGGTACTAATTTTGGGGGCTGGTACTGTTTATATTTAGGTGCAGGAGCTCCACAACACTTTTGAGCTAATAACTTTCAGAGAGATGAGTTCAGATTGGTCTGCCATGTAGCCCGCTTCTATCTATTTGAGCTGGTCAGTATGTGTAGGTAATCCTTTCTAACGCAGCTTTTTATTAAAATATATTACATAGTAGAACTGCATAAGTGTTGCTCTCCACTTTCTGGAGGACCGAGTTTTGAAATCAGTGGAATTAGAGTATGATAGCTAAGGAGATGGAGAAAACACATGTTTCCGGATTACATCTTCAAACTAAGGGCAACCATAGCATCCGTGACAGAGAAGGAGAAGCGTCCATCCATGTATACGGGTAAGATAGTCTAGCTAGCTACATTTTCAGATATTACACATTTCTAATTTTGTCAAAGTTGTTTTCATTTCAAGATAAAGTGTACTGTTAAATAGCGAGCTAAAGTGAGCTGGCTGGCTCGCTAGCTAACGTTACGTTTATGATCTGTAGTAATATTATTTGTATCTCAGAGCCATTTGCTTTGCTAGTTATAGCCTAATGTTAGCTAGCTAACATTGAACCTGGTTGGTTAGCTACCTGCAGATTCATGCAGGGTAGTAAAGTCATGAGTTGGGATTATGGTTCATTGTTTAGCTAGCTAGCAGCATGTCTTAACAAAAGACTCCACTATGCAAGTAACCATTTCAATAGAATGTTCATGACGTCACTGCGACAAATGTTGATAAACGTAGCTGGTAAAATAACTGATGAACCAGTTCTGCTAGGGCGAGTAAAATGGTCAGAGTGAGATGTTCTCTCATTTGTGTCTGGAAGTAGCTAGCCAACGTTAGCCAGTTAGCTTGGGTGCTTGACTGCTGTTAGGACAGGACGCTCGGATCAACCCTACTCCTCCGCCAGTGCGTCCAGTGTGCGCTCTGAACGATCCGAGAGCGAAACGCTCTGGATTTACGAATGGACAATCTGACAACGCTCTGAGTTTACGAACGCCCAGAGCGCACTCTGGCACTCCAGATAAAGTTTACGAACAGTCTTTTATGAGGTTTATATAGTATTTTATATGAGGTTTATATAGTCTTTTATAGAAGGGTTATATAGTATTTTATATAAGGGTTATATAGTTGTTTATATAGTATTTTATATGAGGGTTATATTGTCTTTTATATGAGGGTTATATAGTATTTTATGAGGTTTATATAGTCTTTTATATTTTATATTTATTTTATTTAACCTTTATTTAACTAGGCAAGTCAGTTAAGAACAAATTCTTATTTACAATGATGGACAACGGCACAAAGGCAAGAAGTTAGTAAGAGTGTCCATGATTGAGTCTTTGAATGAAGAGATTGAGATACAACTGTCCAGTTTGAGTGTTTTTTGCAGCTCGTTCCAGTCGCTAGCTGCAGAGGACTGAAAATAGGTTTATGTAGTCTTTTATATGAGGGTTATAGGATTTCATATGAGGGTTATAGGATTTTATATGAGGGTTATAGGATTTTTTGAGGTTAATAGGATTTTATGAGGTTTATGGTATTTTTCATGAGGGTTATAGGATGTCTGTGTCTTTCTGTCTGTCTGTCTGTGTGTGTCTGTCTGTCTGTCTGTCTGTCTGTCTGTCTGTCTCTGTCTGTCTGTCTGTCTGTCTGTCTGTCTGTCTGTCTGTCTGTCTGTCTGTGGTTGATTGTAGAGTCATTGTGGTGAACTGTTCACATCCAAGGCTTTGGCAGAGCTTCTGACATCATACCATAATGCCACAATGGATTCACACGGTTATATCAGTCCTTTAACCTGTCCTGGCCCCTCTACAGGGTTGGAGTGGATCCAGATCAAGACCTGCAACAATGTGGAGATAACTTCCTGGTCTTTCAAGGGGTGAGTCTATGGTCTGTCCTAAATGGCACCCTATTCCCTATATAGTGCACTACTTTAGACCAGAGAATGGCACCCTATTCCCTATACAGTGCACTACTTTAGACCAGAGAATGGCACCCTATTCCCTATACAGTGCACTACTTTAGACCAGCGAATGGCACCCTATTCCCTATATAGTGCACTACATTAGACCAGAGAATGGCACCCTATTCCCTATATAGTGCACTACTTTCATGACCAGGGCCCATCTGTTTATCTCTCTGTCCCATTGTCCCCTCTACTGACGACATCTCTATTTCTGTGGGCACAAGCACTGCCCATGAATCAAACTGTTCACACCCCTCTGGTTGGTGGAGATCATGTCCACACCCCTCTGGTTGGTGGAGATCATGTCCACACCCCTCTGGTTGGTGGAGATCATGTCCACACCCCTCTGGTTGGTGGAGATCATGTCCACACCCCTCTGGTTGGTGGAGATCATGGTTCACACCCTCTGGTTGGTGGAGATCATGTCCACACCCCTCTGGTTGGTGGAGATCATGTCCACACCCCTCTGGTTGGTGGAGATCATGTTCACACCCCTCTGGTTGGTGGAGATCATGTTCACACCCCTCTGGTTGGTGGAGATCATGTCCACACCCCTCTGGTTGGTGGAGATCATGTTCACACCCCTCTGGTTGGTGGAGATCATGTCCACACCCTCTGGTTGGTGGAGATCATGTTCACACCCTCTGGTTGGTGGAGATCATGTTCACACCCCTCTGGTTGGTGGAGATCATGTCCACACCCTCTGGTTGGTGGAGATCATGTTCACACCCCTCTGGTTGGTGGAGATCATGTTCACACCCCTCTGGTTGGTGGAGATCATGTCCACACCCCTCTGGTTGGTGGAGATCATGTTCACACCCCTCTGGTTGGTGGAGATCATGTCCACACCCCTCTGGTTGGTGGAGATCATGTTCACACCCCTCTGGTTGGTGGAGATCATGTTCACACCCCTCTGGTTGGTGGAGATCATGTCCACACCCCTCTGGTTGGTGGAGATCATGTTCACACCCCTCTGGTTGGTGGAGATCATGTCCACACCCCTCTGGTTGGTGGAGATCATGTCCACACCCCTCTGGTTGGTGGAGATCATGTCCATACCCCTCTGGTTGGTGGAGATCATGTCCACACCCCTCTGGTTGGTGGAGATCATGTCCACACCCCTCTGGTTGGTGGAGATCATGTTCACACCCCTCTGGTTGGTGGAGAGAATTTTGCAGGTTTAAAACTCATTTCCTGCAATTCTACACATTTTGTCATGTGGTGCAAAGAACATTGGGCTGCTTTAAAGCTAATTTCCTTGGAATTCTATACATTTTTGCCGTGTATTCATGTGATATTTGAGTGACAAAAAAATTCGAAAAAAACCTAAATAAGAAAACGTTAGCTGACATGGGCTAGTTGATCTGGACATTTCTGACCAGTTATAAATATCTCTCTAAGGTCTGTAATGACTGACATGACAAGAGGAACTGATGATGTACGACCCAATATAGAAATGGCACCTTGTGCTTTCTACTATTACAACTTTCAACAGTAAGTTTAAGACTCACCTTCTGCCCTCCACTAGAGCTCTACAAACGGTTCTGACATCAGGGGAAAGAGACTCATCTTCATCAGTCAACAGTCAACTATCACATGGACTTCGTCTTCTACTGGTTGTCGGATGTTGTGGTTGGTTCAGGGTTCATGGCCTATCAGGGTAGAACTGAAACTAAGTCTAAGTCTAAGTTGTTTCCTGTGTGTCTGTGGCTCTTTGAACAGCCCTGAGGTGCCTCAGACTCTAAAACGCTCACTACAAGACAAAGGAGATGATCGTGGACTACAGGGAAAGGAGGGCCGAACAGGCCCCCATTCACATTGACGGGGCTGTAGTGGAGCGGGTCGAGAGTTTCAAGTTCCTTGGTGTCCACATCACCAACGAACTATCATGGTCCAAACACACCAACACAGTCATGAAGAGGGCACGACAACACCTTTTCCCCCTCAGGACACTGAAAAGATTTGGCATGGGTCCCCAGAGCCTCAAAAAGTTATACAGCTGCACAATCGAGAGCATCCTGACCGGTTGCATCACCGCCTGGTATGGCAACTGCTCTGCATCCGACCGCAAGGCACTACAGAGGGTAGTGCGTACGGCCCAGTACATCACTGGGGCCAAGCTTCCTGCCATCCAGGACCTCTATACCAGGCGGTGTCAGAGGAAGGCCATAAAAATGGTCAGACTCCAGTCACCCAAGTCATAGACTGTTCTCTCTGTTACCTCACGGCAAGCGGTACCGGAGCTCCAAGTCTAGGTCCAAAAGGCTCCTTAACCACTTCTATCCCCAAGCCATAAGACTGCTGAACAATTCATCAAATGGCTACCTGGACTATTTTCATTGACACCCCCCTCCCCTTTGGTTTTTACAAACTCGCTGTTTATTGTCTATGCATAGTCACTTTACCCCTCCCTACATGTACGAATTACCTCAACTAACCTGTACCCAGCACATTGACTCAGTACCGGTACCCTCTGTATATAGCCTCGTTATTACCTCAACTAACCTGTACCCAGCACATTGACCCGGTACCGGTACCCCCTGTATATAGCCTCGTTATTACCTCAACTAACCTGTACCCAGCACATTGACTCGGTACCGGTACCCCCTGTATATAGCCTCCAGCCCATTGACTCGGTACCAGTACCCCCTGTTTATAGCCTCCAGCCCATTGACTCGTGCATTGTACCCCCTGTATATAGCCTCCAGCCCATTGACTCGGTACCGGTACCCCCTGTATATAGCCTCCAGCCCATTGACTCTGTACCGGTACCCCCTGTATATAGCCTCCAGCCCATTGACTCGTACCGGTACCCCCTGTATATAGCCTCCAGCCCATTGACTTGGTACCGGTACCCCCTGTATATAGCCTCCAGCCCATTGACTCGGTACCGGTACCCCCTGTATATAGCCTCCAGCCCATTGACTAGGTACCGGTACCCCCTGTATATAGCCTCCAGCCCATTGACTCGGTACCGGTACCCCCTGTATATAGGCTCCAGCCCATTGACTAGGTACAGTACTTCCCTGTATATAGCCTCCAGCCCATTGACTCGGTACCGGTGCCCCCTGTATATAGCCTCCAGCCCATTGACTCGGGTACCGGTACCCCTGTATATAGCCTCCAGCCCATTGACCCGGCACCGGTACCCCCTGTATATAGCCTCCAGCCCATTGACCCGGGTACCGTGCACTCCCTGTATATAGCCTCCAGCCCATTGACTCGGTACCGTACCCCTGTATATAGCCTCCAGCCCATTGACTCGGTACCGGTACCCCCTGTATATAGCCTCCAGCCCATTGACTCGGTACCGGTACCCCCTGTATATAGCCTCCAGCCCATTGACTCGGTACCGGTACCCCCTGTATATAGCCTGTATATTGCCTCATTATTGTTATTTTATTGTGTTACTTTTATATTATTTTTTACTTTAGTTTATTTAGTAAATATTTTCTTAACTCTATTTCTTGAACTGCATTGTTGGTTAAGGGCTTGTAAGTAAGCATTTCACGGTATTTGATTTGATTTGATACAACTCTATACAGTGCCTTCGGAAAGTTTTCATACCCCTTGACTTATTCAACATTTTGTTGTCAGCCTGATTTCAAAATGGATTAAATACATTTAAAAAACTCACCCATCTACACACAATAACCCATAATGACAAAGTGAAAATGTTTTTTTAAATGGTTGATAAAAAAATAAAAAATCTAATTTGCGTAAGTATTTAATCTATACATGTTAGAATCACCTTTGACAGCTATGAGTCTTTCTGGGTAAGTCTCTAAGAGCTTTGCACACCTGCATTTACAATATTTGCCCATTATTCTTTGCAAAATTCTTCAAGCGCTGTCAAAGTGGTTGTTGATCATTGCTAGAAAACCATTTTCAAGTCTTGCCATAGATTTTCAAGTAGATTTAAATCAAAACTGTAACTCGGCGACTCAGGAACATTCACCGTCTTCTTGGTAAGCAACTCCAGTGTAGATTTGGCCTTGTGTTTTAGGTTATAGTTGTGCTGAAAGGTGAATTCATCTCCCAGTGTCTGGTGGAAACCAGGTTTTCCTCTAGGATTTTACCTGAGCTTAGCTCCATTCTGTTTCTTTTTTATCCTGAAAAACTCCCCAGTCCTTAACGATTACAAACATACCCATAACATGATGACGCCAACACTATGCTTGAAAATACGGAGTGGTACTCAGTAATGTGTTGTATTGGATTTGCCCCAAGCATATTTTTGTATTGCACACTTTGTATTTCCATGTGAAAATGTTCTGGGATTTGCTCCATTGGTTTTGTTGGTAGGCCTTCATTATGCTCAAATAGCCACAATAACCTATTGGCTACTGTCTAAAACTGTCAGGATACAGCCTGTTGGCTACTGTCTAAAACTGTCTGGATACAGCCTGTTGGCTACTGTCTAAAACTGTCAGGATACAGCCTGTTGGCTACTGTCTAAAACTGTCAGGATACAGCCTGTTGGCTACTGTCTAAAACTGTCAGGATACAGCCTGTTGGCTACTGTCTAAAACTGTCAGGATACAGCCTGTTGGCTACTGTCTAAAACTGTCAGGATACAGCCTGTTGGCTACTGTCTAAAACTGTCAGGATACAGCCTATTGGCTACTGTCTAAAACTGTCAGGATACAGCCTATTGGCTACTGTCTAAAACTGTCAGGATACAGCCTGTTGGCTACTGTCTAAAACTGTCAGGATACAGCCTATTGGCTACTGTCTAAAACTGTCAGGATACAGCCTGTTGGCTACTGTCTAAAACTGTCAGGATACAGCCTATTGGCTACTGTCTAAAACTGTCAGGATACAGCCTGTTGGCTACTGTCTAAAACTGTCAGGATACAGCCTGTTGGCTACTGTCTAAAACTGTCAGGATACAGCCCTATTGGCTACTGTCTAAAACTGTCAGGATACAGCCTATTGGCTACTGTCTAAAACTGTCAGGATACAGCCTGTTGGCTACTGTCTAAAACTGTCAGGATACAGCCTGTTGGCTACTGTCTAAAACTGTCAGGATACAGCCTGTTGGCTACTGTCTAAAACTGTCAGGATACAGCCTATTGGCTACTGTCTAAAACTGTCAGGATACAGCCTGTTGGCTACTGTCTAAAACTGTCAGGATACAGCCTATTGGCTACTGTCTAAAAACTGTCAGGATACAGCCTGTTGGCTACTGTCTAAAACTGTCAGGATACAGCCTATTGGCTACTGTCTAAAACTGTCGGGATACAGCCTGTTGGCTGCTGCCTAAAACTGTCAGGATACAGCCTATTGGCTACTGTCTAAAACTCGTCAGGATACAGCCTGTTGGCTACTGTCTAAAACTGTCAGGATACAGCCTGTTGGCTACTGTCTAAAACTGTCAGGATACAGCCTATTGGCTACTGTCTAAAACTGTCAGGATACAGCCTGTTGGCTACTGTCTAAAACTGTCAGGATACAGCCTGTGGCTACTGTCTAAAACTGTCAGGGTACAGCCCTGTTGGCTACTGTCTAAAACTGTCAGGGTACAGCCTGTTGGCTACTGTCTAAAACTGTCAGGATACAGCCTGTTGGCTACTGTCTAAAACTGTCAGGATACAGCCTGTTGGCTACTGTCTAAAACTGTCAGGATACAGCCTATTGGCTACTGTCTAAAACTGTCGGATACAGCCTGTTGGCTACTGTCTAAAACTGTCAGGATACAGCCTGTTGGCTACTGTCTAAAACTGTCTGGATACAGCCTGTTGGCTACTGTCTAAAACTGTCAGGATACAGCCTGTTGGCTACTGTCTAAAACTGTCAGGGATACAGCCTGTTGGCTACTGTCTAAAACTGTCAGGATACAGCCTGTTGGCTACTGTCTAAAACTGTCAGGATACAGCCTGTTGGCTACTGTCTAAAACTGTTGTGGATACAGCCTGTTGGCTACTGTCTAAAAACTGTCAGGGATACAGCCTGTTGGCTACTGTCTAAAACTGTCAGGATACAGCCTGTTGGCTACTGTCTAAAACTGTCGGGATACAGCCTGATTGGCTACTGTCTAAAACTGTCGTGATACAGCCTGTTGGCTACTGTCTAAAACTGTCAGGATACAGCCTGTTGGCTACTGTCTAAAACTGTCTGGATACAGCCTGTTGGCTACTGTCTAAAACTGTCTGGATACAGCCTATTGGCTACTGTCTAAAACTGTCAGGATACAGCCTATTGGCTACTGTCTAAAACTGTCAGGATACAGCCTGTTGGCTACTGTCTAAAACTGTCAGGATACAGCCTGTTGGCTACTGTCTAAAACTGTCAGGATACAGCCTGTTGGCTACTGTCTAAAACTGTCAGGATACAGCCTGTTGGCTACTGTCTAAAACTGTCGGGATACAGCCTATTGGCTACTGCCTACAAAACTGTCAGGATACAGCCTGTTGGCTACTGTCTAAAACTGTTAGGATCAGCCTGTTGGCTACTGTCTAAAACTGTCAGGGTACAGCCTGTTGGCTACTGTCTAAAACTGTCAGGATACAGCCTGTTGGCTACTGTCTAAAACTGTCAGGATACAGCCTGTTGGCTACTGTCTAAAACTGTCAGGGTACAGCCTGTTGGCTACTGTCTAAAACTGTCAGGATACAGCCTGTTGGCTACTGTCTAAAACTGTCAGGATACAGCCTATTGGCTACTGTCTAAAACTGTCAGGATACAGCCTGTTGGCTACTGTCTAAAACTGTCAGGGTACAGCCTGTTGGCTACTGTCTAAAACTGTCAGGATACAGCCTGTTGGCTACTGTCTAAAACTGTCAGGATACAGCCTGTTGGCTACTGTCTAAAACTGGTCAGGGTACAGCCTGTTGGCTACTGTCTAAAACTGTCAGGATACAGCCTATTGGCTACTGCTCTAAAACTGTCAGGATACAGCCTGTTGGCTACTGTCTAAAACTGTCTGGATACAGCCTGTTGGCTACTGTCTAAAACTGTCAGGATACAGCCCTATTGGCTACTGTCTAAAACTGTCAGGATACAGCCTGTTGGCTACTGTCTAAAACTGTCAGGATACAGCCTATTGGCTACTGTCTAAAACTGTCAGGATACAGCCTGTTGGCTACTGTCTAAAACTGTCAGGATACAGCCTGTTGGCTACTGTCTAAAACTGTCAGGATACAGCCTGTTGGCTACTGTCTAAAACTGTCAGGATACAGCCTATTGGCTACTGTCTAAAACTGTCAGGATACAGCCTGTTGGCTACTGTCTAAAACTGTCAGGATACAGCCTGTTGGCTACTGTCTAAAACTGTCAGGGTACAGCCTGTTGGCTACTGTCTAAAACTGTTTGGATACAGCCTGTTGGCTACTGTCTAAAACTGTCAGGATACAGCCTGTTGGCTACTGTCTAAAACTGTCAGGGTACAGCCTGTTGGCTACTGTCTAAAACTGTCAGGATACAGCCTGTTGGCTACTGTCTAAAACTGTCAGGATACAGCCTGTTGGCTACTGTCTAAAACTGTCAGATACAGCCTGTTGGCTACTGTCTAAAACTGTCGGGATACAGCCTGTTGGCTACTGTCTAAAACTGTCAGGATACAGCCTGTTGGCTACTGTCTAAAATTGTCAGGATACAGCCCTGTTGGCTACTGTCTAAAACTGTCAGGATACAGCCTGTTGGCTACTGTCTAAAACTGTCAGGATACAGCCTGTTGGCTACTGTCTAAAACTGTCAGGATACAGCCTGTTGGCTACTGTCTAAAACTGTCGGGATACAGCCTGTTGGCTACTGTCTAAAACTGTCAGGATACAGCCTATTGGCTACTGTCTAAAACTGTCAGGATACAGCCTGTTGGCTACTGTCTAAAACTGTCGGGATACAGCCTGTTGGCTACTGTCTAAAACTGTCAGGGTACAGCCTGTTGGCTACTGTCTAAAACTGTCAGGATACAGCCTGTTGGCTACTGTCTAAAACTGTCAGGGTACAGCCTGTTGGCTACTGTCTAAAACTGTCAGGGTACAGCCTGTTGGCTACTGTCTAAAACTGTCGGGATACAGCCTGTTGGCTACTGTCTAAAACTGTCAGGATACAGCCTGTTGGCTACTGTCTAAAACTGTCAGGATACAGCCTGTTGGCTACTGTCTAAAACTGTCAGGGATACAGCCTGTTGGCTACTGTCTAAAACTGTCAGGATACAGCCTGTTGCTGTCTAAAACTGTCAGGATACAGCCTAAGTTGGCTACTGTCTAAAACTGTCAGGATACAGCCTGTTGGCTACTGTCTAAAACTGTCAGGATACAGCCTGTTGGCTACTGTCTAAAACTGTCAGGATACAGCCTGTTGGCTACTGTCTAAAACTGTCAGGATACAGCCTATTGGCTACTGTCTAAAACTGTCAGGATACAGCCTGTTGGCTACTGTCTAAAACTGTCAGGATACAGCCTGTTGGCTACTGTCTAAAACTGTCAGGATACAGCCTGTTGGCTACTGTCTAAAACTGTCAGGATACAGCCTATTGGCTACTGTCTAAAACTGTCAGGATACAGCCTGTTGGCTACTGTCCAAAACTGTCAGGGTACAGCCTGTTGGCTACTTGTCTAAAACTGTCAGGGTACAGCCTGTTGGCTACTGTCTAAAACTGTCAGGATACAGCCTGTTGGCTACTGTCTAAAACTGTCGGATACAGCCTGTTGGCTACTGTCTAAAACTGTCAGGATACAGCCTGTTGGCTACTGTCTAAAACTGTCAGGATACAGCCTGTTGGCTACTGTCTAAAACTGTCAGGATACAGCCTGTTGGCTACTGTCTAAAACTGTCAGGATACAGCCTGTTGGCTACTGTCTAAAACTGTCAGGATACAGCCTGTTGGCTACTGTCTAAAACTGTCAGGATACAGCCTGTTGGCTACTGTCTAAAACTGTCAGGATACAGCCTGTTGGCTACTGTCTAAAACTGTCAGGATACAGCCTGTTGGCTACTGTCTAAAACTGTCAGGATACAGCCTGTTGGCTACTGTCTAAAACTGTCAGGATACAGCCTGTTGGCTACTGTCTAAAACTGTCAGGATACAGCCTGTTGGCTACTGTCTAAAACTGTCAGGATACAGCCTGTTGGCTACTGTCTAAAACTGTCGGGATACAGCCTGTTGGCTACTGTCTAAAACTGTCAGGATACAGCCTGTTGGCTACTGTCTAAAACTGTCAGGATACAGCCTGTTGGCTACTGTCTAAAACTGTCAGGATACAGCCTGTTGGCTACTGTCTAAAACTGTCAGGATACAGCCTGTTGGCTACTGTCTAAAACTGTCAGGATACAGCCTGTTGGCTACTGTCTAAAACTGTCAGGATACAGCCTGTTGGCTACTGTCTAAAACTGTCAGGATACAGCCTGTTGGCTACTGTCTAAAACTGTCAGGATACAGCCTGTTGGCTACTGTCTAAAACTGTCAGGATACAGCCTGTTGGCTACTGTCTAAAACTGTCAGGATACAGCCTGTTGGCTACTGTCTAAAACTGTCAGGATACAGCCTGTTGGCTACTGTCTAAAACTGTCGGGATACAGCCTGTTGGCTACTGTCTAAAACTGTCAGGATACAGCCTGTTGGCTACTGTCTAAAACTGTCAGGATACAGCCTGTTGGCTACTGTCTAAAACTGTCAGGATACAGCCTGTTGGCTACTGTCTAAAACTGTCAGGATACAGCCTGTTGGCTACTGTCTAAAACTGTCAGGATACAGCCTGTTGGCTACTGTCTAAAACTGTCAGGATACAGCCTGTTGGCTACTGTCTAAAACTGTCAGGATACAGCCTGTTGGCTACTGTCTAAAACTGTCAGGATACAGCCTGTTGGCTACTGTCTAAAACTGTCAGGATACAGCCTGTTGGCTACTGTCTAAAACTGTCAGGATACAGCCTGTTGGCTACTGTCTAAAACTGTCAGGATACAGCCTGCTGGCTACTGTCTAAATCTGTCAGGATACAGCCTGTTGGCTACTGTCTAAAACTGTCAGGATACAGCCTGTTGGCTACTGTCTAAAACTGTCAGGATACAGCCTGTTGGCTACTGTCTAAAACTGTCGGGATACAGCCTGTTGGCTACTGTCTAAAACTGTCAGGATACAGCCTGTTGGCTACTGTCTAAAACTGTCAGGATACAGCCTGTTGGCTACTGTCTAAAACTGTCAGGATACAGCCTGTTGGCTACTGTCTAAAACTGTCAGGATACAGCCTGTTGGCTACTGTCTAAAACTGTCAGGATACAGCCTGTTGGCTACTGTCTAAAACTGTCAGGATACAGCCTGTTGGCTACTGTCTAAAACTGTCGGGATACAGCCTGTTGGCTACTGTCTAAAACTGTCAGGATACAGCCTGTTGGCTACTGTCTAAAACTGTCAGGATACAGCCTGTTGTACTGTCTAAAACTGTCAGGATACAGCCTGTTGGCTACTGTCTAAAACTGTCAGGATACAGCCTGTTGGCTACTGTCTAAAACTGTCAGGATACAGCCTGTTGGCTACTGTCTAAAACTGTCAGGATACAGCCTGTTGGCTACTGTCTAAATCTGTCAGGATACAGCCTGTTGGCTACTGTCTAAAACTGTCAGGATACAGCCTGTTGGCTACTGTCTAAAACTGTCAGGATACAGCCTGTTGGCTACTGTCTAAAACTGTCAGGATACAGCCTGTTGGCCACTGTCTAAAACTGTCTGTGATACAGCCTGTTGGCTACTGTCTAAAACTGTCGGGATACAGCCTGTTGGCTACTGCTCCAAAACTGTCAGGATACAGCCTATTGGCTACTGTCTAAAACTGTCAGGATAC
>NW_025533483.1:780000-792500 GCF_020615455.1 Coregonus clupeaformis | reverse complement strand
TCCCTCTCTCCTCCCTCTCCCTCCCTCCCTCCCTCTCTCACTCCTCCTCCTCTCTCCCTCCCTCTCTCTCCTCCCTCCCATCCCTCCCCTCTCACTCCCTCTGTCACTCCTCCCCTCCCTCACCTCTCACTTCCCTCCCATCCCTCCCCTCCGTCCCTCCTCTCACTCCCCCTCCTTCTCTCAGTCCCTCACTCCCTCTCTCTCTCCCTCCTCCCTCTCCTCCCTCTCCCCCTCTCCCTCCTCTCCCTCCCTCTCCCTCCCTCTCCCCCTCCCCCTCTCTCTCCTCCCTCCCTCTCCTCCCTCTCCACCTCCTCTCCTCCCTCTCCCCCTCCCTCTCCACCCTCTCTCATTCCTCCCTCCTCATTCCTCCCTCCCTCCCTCCTCTCATTCCTCCCCTCTCTCACTCCTCCTCCTCCCTCCCTCCTCCCTCCCTCCTCCCTCCCTGGCTCTTCAGGCTGTGGTGCAGCTTCGATCACAAGTATCCTGTTAACATGTAGTTTCACCAAGACACCCAGAGAACTCCAGTTATTGGCTTATCTCAACTTTCTGACCTTTCCACTATGCTGATATGGAGGGCATTCTGTGGCTGTGGAGAGGTACTTGAGGGACAGATGCTGAAAATAACAATCTCAGGCTAAAGTGTTTTCCACTCACCTCCCTCCCATCCCTCCCTCCATTCCTACCTCACTCCCTCCCCTCCCGCACCTCACTCACCTCTCACTCACTCACTCACTCCCTCCCTCCCATCCCTCCCTCCATTCCTACCTCACTCCCTCCCTCCACCTCACCTCACCTCTCACTCTACTCACTCACTCACTTCCATCCCTCCCTCCATCCCTCCCTCACTCCCTCCTCTCCATCCCTCCTCACTCCCTCCCTCTCAGTCCTCCTCTTCTCCCTCCCTCTCTCCCTCCCTCCCTCCCCTCTCTCACTCCCTCCTCCTCTCTCCCTCCTCTCTCACTCCCTCCCATCCTCTCCTCTCACTCCTCTGTCACTCCTCCCCTCCCTCACTCTCACTCCCTCCCATCCCTCCCTCCGTCCTCTCTCACTCCCCTCCTTCTCTCAGTCCCTCACTCCCTCCCTCTCTCTCTCTCCCTCCCACTCCCCTCTCCTCCCTCCCTCTCCCTCCCTCTCCTCTCCCCTCTCCCTCCCTCCTCCCCCTCCCTCTCCCTCCCTCTCCTCTCCCTCTCCTCCCTTCCCTCCCTCTCCTCCTCTCTCCTCTCTCACCTCTCTCATTCCCTCCCTCCCTCATTCCTCCCTCCTCCTCCTCCCTCTCTCATTTCCCTCCCTCTCTCCTCCCTCCCTCCCTCCCTCCCCTCCCTCCTCCCTCTCTCCCTCTCTCCCTCCCCCACTCTCTCACTTCCTCTGTCACTCCTCTCCCTCCCTCACTCTCTCCCTACCTCCCATCCTCTCTCACTCTCCCTCCTCCCTTCCTCCCTCTCTCCCCTCTCCCTCCCTCTCCCTCTCCTCCCTCCCTCTCTCCTCCCTCCCCACCCTTCTCCCTCCCTCCTCCTCCAGTCTCCGGCCTCCCAGAGTTTTGCTGCTGTAAAGCTCTTTGTCCCTGATAGCAGACCCGTGAGCTGAGCTAGCCACTATACTCTTCAATACCCACTGAGACGGGCTAGCTGGATACCCTTCAATACCCACTGAAACGGGCTAGCTAGATACCCTTCAATACCCACTGAAACGGGCTAGCTGGATACCCTTCAATACCCACTGAAACGGGCTAGCTAGATACCCTTCAATACCCACTGAAACGGGCTAGCTAGATTCCCATTCAATACCCACTGAAACGGGCTAGCTGGATACCCTTCAATACCCACTGAAACGGGCTAGCTGGATACCCTTCAATACCCACTGAAACGGGCTAGCTAGATACCCTTCAATACCCACTGAAACGGGCTAGCTAGATACCCTTCAATACCCACTGAAACGGGCTAGCTGGATATCCTTCAATACCCACTGAAACGGGCTAGCTAGATACCCTTCAATACCCACCGAGACGGACTGCTGGATACTCTTCAATACCCACCGAGATGGGCTAACTAGATCCCCTTCAATACCTACTGAAACGGGCTAGCTAGATACCCTTCAATACCCACTGAGACGGGCTAGCTGGATACCCTTCAATACCCACTGAAACGGGCTAGCTGGATACCCTTCAATACCCACTGAAACGGGCTAGCTGGATACCCTTCAATACCCACTGAGACGGGCTAGCTGGATACCCTTCAATACCCACTGAAACGGGCTAGCTGGATACCCTTCAATACCCACTGAAACGGGCTAGCTAGATACCCTTCAATACCCACTGAGACGGGCTAGCTGGATACCCTTCAATACCCACTGAAACGGGCTAGCTAGATACCCTTCAATACCCACTGAAACGGGCTAGCTAGATACCCTTCAATACCCACTGAAATGGGCTAGCTAGATACCCTTCAATACCCACTGAAACGGGCTAGCTGGATATCCTTCAATACCCACTGAAACGGGCTAGGAAGATACCCTTCAATACCCACTGAGACGGACTGCTGGATACTCTTCAATACCCACCGAGATGGGCTAACTAGATCCACTTCAATACCCACTGAGACGGGATAACTAGATACTTCCATACCCACTGAGACAGGCTGCTAGATACCCTTCAATGCCCACTGAGACGGGCTGCTAGATACCCTTCAATACCCACTGAGACGGGCTGCTAGATACCCTTCAATACCCACTGAGACGGGCTAGCTAGATACCCTTCAATACCCACTGAGAAGGGCTAGGAAGATACCCTTCAATACCCACTGAGACCGGTTGCTAGATCCCCTTCAATACCCACTGAGACAGGCTAGCTAGATACTTCCATAACCTCTGACACACTAGCTAGATACCCTTCAATACCCACTGAGACTGGCTAGCTAGATACTTCCATAACCTCTGACACACTAGCTAGATACCCTTCAATACCCACTGAGACGGGCTAGCTAGATACTTCCATAACCTCTGACACACTAGCTAGATACCCTTCAATACCCACTGAGACCGGTTGTTAGATCCCTTTCATTTCCCACTGAGACAGGCTAGCTAGATACCCTTCAATACCCACTGAGACGGGCTAGCTAGATACCCTTCAATACCCGGAGACGGGCCTAGATATTCATACCCAACTGAGATGGGCTAGCTAGATACCCTTCAATACCCACTGACACGGGCTAACTACATACTTCCATACCCACTGAGATGGGCTAGCTAGATACCCTTCAATACCCACTGAGACGGGCTAGCTAGATACCCTTCAATACCCACTGAGACGGGCTAGGAAGATACCCTTCAATACCCACTGAGACTGGCTAGCTAGATACTTCCATAACCTCTGACGCACTAACTAGATACCCTTCAATACCCACTGAGACCGGTTGCTAGATCCCTTTCATTTCCCACTGAGACAGGCTATTTAGATACTTCCATACCCACTGAGATGGGCTGCTAGATACCCTTCAATACCCACTGAGACGGGCTAGCTGGGTACCCTTCAATACCCACTGAGACGGGCTAGCTAGATACCCTTCAATACCCACTGAGACGGGCTAGCTGGATACCCTTCAATACCCACAGAGACTGGCTAGCTGGACACACTTGAATACCACTGAGACAGGCTAGCTAGATATCCTTCAATACCCACTGAGACGGGCTAGGAAGATACCCTTCAATACCCACTGAGACGGGCTAGCTAGATACCCTTCAATACCCACTGAGACGGGCTAGGAAGATACCCTTCAATACCCACTGAGACTGGCAAGCTAGATACTTCCATAACCTCTGGACTAACTAGATACCCTTCAATACCCACTCGAGACCGGTTGCTAGATCCTTTCATTTCCACTGAGACAGGCTAGCTAGATACCTTCAATACCCACTGAGACGGACTAGGAAGATACCCTTCAATACCACTGAGACCGGTTGCTAGATCCCTTTTTTCTCACTGAGAACAGGCTATTTAGATACTTCCATAACCATTGAGATGCGCTAGCTAGATACCCTTCAATACCCACTGAGACGGGCTAGTAAGATCCCCTTCAATACCCACTGAGAAGGGCTAGCTAGATACCCTTCAATACCACGAGAAGGGCTAGTAAGATCCCTTCAATACGCACTGATACAGTATAGCTAGATACCCTATTACCCACTGATACAGTATAGCAAGATCCCCTTCATTACCCACTGATACAGTATAGCTAGATACCCCTTCAATACCCACTGATACAGTATAGCAAGATACCCTTCAATACCCACTGATACAGTAAGCAAGATACCCCTTAAATACCCACTGATACAGTATAGCAAGATACCTTCAATACCCACTGAGACAGGCTAGCTAGATACCCTTCATTACCCACTGAGATGGGCTGGAAGATACCCTTCAATACCTACTGAGACCGGTTGCTAAGATCCTCATTTCCCACTGAGACAGGCTAGCTGGATACCTTAAATACTTTAGTGAGACGGTTGCTAGAGCCCCTCAATACCCACTGAGACTGGCTAGCTAGATACTTCCATAACCACTGAGATGCGCTAGCTAGATACCTTCAATACCCACTGAGACTGAAAGTATAGATACCTTCAATACCCACTGAGACCGGTTGCTAGATCCCCTTCAATACCACTGAGACGGGCTAGGAAGATACCCTTCAATACCACTGAGACTGGCTAGCTAGATACTTCCATAACCTCCCGAACACTAGCTAGATACCCTTCAAACCCACTGGAGACTGTTGTTGATCCTTTCATTTCCACTGAGACGGGCTAGCTAGATACCTTCAATACCCACTGAGACGGGCTAGAGATACCCTTCAATACCCGATTGAGACGGCTGCTAGATACCCTCAATACCCACCGAGACGGACTGCTGGATACCTTTCAATACTACTGAGACAGGCAGCTAGATACCCTTCAATACCCATTGAGACGGCTAGCTAGATACCTCTACTGAGATGGGCTAGCTAGATACCTTCAATACCCACTGACACGGGCTAACTAGATACCCATACCCACTGAGACGGCTAGCTAGATACCTTCAATACCCACTGAGACGGGCTGGGTACCTTCAATACCCACTGAGACAGGCTATTTGGACACACTTGAATACCCACTGAGACGGGTTAGCTAGATACCTTCAATACCCACTGAGACGGGCTAGCAAGATACCCTTAAATACCCACTGAGACTGGCTAGCTGGACACACTTGAATACTCACTGAGACAGGCTAGCTAGATCCTTCAATACCCACTGAGACCGGTTGCTAGATCCCTTCAATACCCACTGAGACGGGCTAGGAAGATACCTTCAATACCACTGAGACTGGCAAGCTAGATACTTCCACAACCTCTGACGCACTAACTAGATACCCTTCAATACCCACTGAGACCGTTGCTAGATCCCTTTTCATTTCCACTGAGACAGGCTAGCTAGATACCCTTCATACCCACTGAGACGGGCTAGGAAGATACCCTTCAATACCCACTGAGACTGGCTAGCTAGATACTTCCATAACCTCTGACGCTTCTAACTAGATACCTTCAATACCCACTGAGACCGGTTGCTAGATCCCTTTCATTTCCCACTGAGACAGGCTAACTAGATACCCTTCAATACCCACTGAGACCGGTTGCTAGATCCCTTTCATTTCCCACTGAGACAGGCTATTTAGATACTTCCATAACCATTGAGATGCGCTAGCTAGATACCCTTCAATACCCACTGAGACCGGGCTAGCAAGATCCCCTTCAATACCCACTGAGAAGGGCTAGCTAGATCCTTCAATACCGACTGAGACGGAAAGCTAGATACCCTTCAATACCCACTGAGACCGTTGCTGATCCCCTTCAATACCCACTGAGACGGGCTAGGAAGATACCCTTCAATACCCACTGAGACTGGCTAGCTAGATACTTCCATAACCTCTGACACACTAGCTAGATACCTTCAATACCCCACTGAGACCGTTGTTAGATCCCTTTTATTTCCCACTGAGACGGGCTAGCTAGATACCCTTCAATACCCACTGAGACGGGCTAGCTAGATACCCTTCAATACCATTGAGACGGGCTGCTAGATACCCTTCAATACCCACCGAGACGGACTGCTGGATACCTTCAATACCCACTGAGACAGGCTAGCTAGATACCCTTCAATACCCATTGAGACGGGCTAGCTAGATACTTCCATACCCACTGAGATGGGCTAGCTAGATACCCTTCAATACCCACTGACACGGGCTAACTAGATACTTCCATACCCACTGAGACGGGCTAGCTAGATACCCTTCAATACCCACTGAGACGGGCTAGCTGGGTACCCTTCAATACCCACTGAGACAGGCTAGCTGGACACACTTGAATACCCACTGAGACGGGCTAGCTAGATACCCTTCAATACCCACTGAGACGGGCTAGCAAGATACCCTTAAATACCCACTGAGACTGGCTAGCTGGACACACTTGAATACCACTGAGACAGGCTAGCTAGATACCCTTCAATACCCACTGAGACCGGTTGCTAGATCCCTTCAATACCCACTGAGACGGGCTAGGAAGATACCCCTTCAATACCCACTGAGACTGGCAAGCTAGATACTTCATAACCTCTGACGCACTAACTAGATACCCTTCAATACCCACTGAGACCGGTTGCTAGATCCCTTTCATTTCCCACTGAGACAGGCTAGCTAGATACCCTTCAATACCCACTGAGACGGGCTAGGAAGATACCCTTCAATACCCACTGAGACTGGCTAGCTAGATACTTCCATAACCTCTGACGCACTAACTAGATACCCTTCAATACCCACTGAGACCGGTTGCTAGATCCCTTTCATTTCCCACTGAGACAGGCTAACTAGATACCCTTCAATACCCACTGAGACCGGTTGCTAGATCCCTTTCATTTCCCACTGAGACAGGCTATTTAGATACTTCCATAACCATTGAGATGCGCTAGCTAGATACCCTTCAATACCCACTGAGACGGGCTAGCAAGATCCCCTTCAATACCCACTGAGAAGGGCTAGCTAGATCCCCTTCAATACCCACTGAAACGGGCTAGCTAGATACCCTTCAATACCCACTGAGACGGGCTAGGAAGATACCCTTCAATACCCACTGAGACCGGTTGCTAGATCCCTTTTATTTCCCACTGAGACAGGCTATTTAGATACTTCCATAACCATTGAGATGCGCTAGCTAGATACCCTTCAATACCCACTGAGACGGGCTAGCAAGATCCCCTTCAATACCCACTGAGAAGGGCTAGCTAGATACCCTTCAATACCCACTGAGAAGGGCTAGCAAGATCCCCTTCAATACGCACTGATACAGTATAGCTAGATACCCTTCAATACCCACTGATACAGTATAGCAAGATCCCCTTCAATACCCACTGATACAGTATAGCTAGATACCCTTCAATACCCACTGATACAGTATAGCAAGATACCCTTCAATACCCACTGATACAGTATAGCAAGATACCCTTAAATACCCACTGATACAGTATAGCAAGATACCCTTCAATACCCACTGAGACAGGCTAGCTAGATACCCTTCAATACCCACTGAGATGGGCTAGGAAGATACCCTTCAATACCCACTGAGACCGGTTGCTAGATCCCTTTCATTTCCCACTGAGACAGGCTAGCTGGATACCCTTCAATACTCATTGAGACCGGTTGCTAGAGCCCCCTCAATACCCACTGAGACTGGCTAGCTAGATACTTCCATAACCACTGAGATGCGCTAGCTAGATACCCTTCAATACCCACTGAGACGGTAAAGCTAGATACCCTTCAATACCCACTGAGACCGGTTGCTAGATCCCCTTCAATACCCACTGAGACGGGCTAGGAAGATACCCTTCAATACCCACTGAGACTGGCTAGCTAGATACTTCCATAACCTCTGACACACTAGCTAGATACCCTTCAATACCCACTGAGACCGGTTGTTAGATCCCTTTCATTTCCCACTGAGACGGGCTAGCTAGATACCCTTCAATACCCACTGAGACGGGCTAGCTAGATACCCTTCAATACCCATTGAGACGGGCTGCTAGATACCCTTCAATACCCACCGAGACGGACTGCTGGATACCCTTCAATACCCACTGAGACAGGCTAGCTAGATACCCTTCAATACCCATTGAGACGGGCTAGCTAGATACTTCCATACCCACTGAGATGGGCTAGCTAGATACCCTTCAATACCCACTGACACGGGCTAACTAGATACTTCCATACCCACTGAGACGGGCTAGCTAGATACCCTTCAATACCCACTGAGACGGGCTAGCTGGGTACCCTTCAATACCCACTGAGACAGGCTAGCTGGACACACTTGAATACCCACTGAGACGGGCTAGCTAGATACCCTTCAATACCCACTGAGACGGGCTAGCAAGATACCCTTAAATACCCACTGAGACTGGCTAGCTGGACACACTTGAATACCACTGAGACAGGCTAGCTAGATACCCTTCAATACCCACTGAGACCGGTTGCTAGATCCCCTTCAATACCCACTGAGACGGGCTAGGAAGATACCCTTCAATACCCACTGAGACTGGCAAGCTAGATACTTCCATAACCTCTGACGCACTAACTAGATACCCTTCAATACCCACTGAGACCGGTTGCTAGATCCCTTTCATTTCCCACTGAGACAGGCTAGCTAGATACCCTTCAATACCCACTGAGACGGGCTAGGAAGATACCCTTCAATACCCACTGAGACTGGCTAGCTAGATACTTCCATAACCTCTGACGCACTAACTAGATACCCTTCAATACCCACTGAGACCGGTTGCTAGATCCCTTTCATTTCCCACTGAGACAGGCTAACTAGATACCCTTCAATACCCACTGAGACCGGTTGCTAGATCCCTTTCATTTCCCACTGAGACAGGCTATTTAGATACTTCCATAACCATTGAGATGCGCTAGCTAGATACCCTTCAATACCCACTGAGAAGGGCTAGCTAGATCCCCTTCAATACCCACTGAAACGGGCTAGCAAGATCCCCTTCAATACCCACTGAGAAGGGCTAGCTGGATACCCTTCAATACCCACTGATACAGTATAGCAAGATACCCTTCAATACCCACTGATACAGTATAGCAAGATACCCTTCAATACCCACTGATACAGTATAGCAAGATACCCTTCAATACCCACTGATACAGTATAGCAAGATACCCTTCAATACCCACTGATACAGTATAGCAAGATACCCTTAAATACCCACTGATACAGTATAGCAAGATACCCTTCAATACCCACTGATACAGTATAGCAAGATACCCTTAAATACCCACTGATACAGTATAGCAAGATACCCTTCAATACCCACTGAGAAGGGCTAGCTAGATACCCTTCAATACCCACTGAGACGGGCTAGCTAGATACCCTTCAATACCCACTGAGACGGGCTAGCTAGATACCCTTCAATACCCACTGAGACTGGCTAGCTAGATACTTCCATAACCTCTGACACACTAGCTAGATACCCTTCAATACCCACTGAGACCGGTTGCTAGATCCCTTTCATTTCCCACTGAGACAGGCTAGCTAGATGCCCTTCAATACCCACTGAGATCGGTTGTTAGATCCCTTTCATTTCCCACTGAGACGGACTAGCTGGATACCCTTCAATACCCACTGAGACGGGCTAGCTAGATACCCTTCAATACCCATTGAGACGGGCTGCTAGATACCCTTCAATACCCATTGAGACGGGCTAGCTAGATACCCTTCAATACCCACTGAGACCGGTTGCTAGATCCCCTTCAATACCCACTGAGACGGTAAAGCTAGATACCCTTCAATACCCACTGAGACGGTAAAGCTAGATACCCTTCAATACCCACTGAGACCGGTTGCTAGATCCCCTTCAATACCCACTGAGACCGGTTGCTAGATACCCTTCAATACCCACTGAGACGGTAAAGCTAGATACCCTTCAATACCCACTGAGACCGGTTGCTAGATCCCCTTCAATACCCACTGAGACCGGTTGCTAGATACCCTTCAATACCCACTGAGACGGGCTAGCTAGATACCCTTCAATACCCACTGAGACGGGCTAGCTAGATACCCTTCAATACCCACTGAGAAGGGCTAGGAAGATACCCTTCAATACCCACTGAGAAGGGCTAGCTAGATACCCTTCAATACCCACTGAGACTGGCTAGCTGGATACCCTTCAATACCCACTGATACAGTATAGCAAGATACCCTTCAATACCCACTGAGACGGGCTAGCTAGATACCCTTCAATACCCACTGAGACGGGCTAGCTGGATACCCTTCAATACCCACTGAGACGGGCTAGCTAGATACCCTTCAATACCCACTGAGATGGGCTAGCTAGATACCCTTCAATACCCACTGACCCTCCTACTTCCTCTTCCCTCCTCTCCTGCTCTCTCCTCCTCCCTCCTCCCTCCTCCCTCCTGCTCCCTCCTCTTCTCCTCCTCCTCCTCCTCCCTCCTGCTCCATCCTCTCCTGCTCTCTCCTCCTCCCTCCTCCTCCTTCCTGCTCCCTCCTCTCCTCCTCCTCCCTCCTGCTCCCTCCTCTCCTGCTCTCTCTTCCTCCCTCCTGCTCCCTCCTCTCCTGCTCTCTCTTCCTCCCTCCTCTCCTGCTCCCTCCTCTCTCCTCCTCCTCCTCCTCTCCTGCTCTCTCTTCCTCCCTCCTCCTTCCCTTCTGCTCCCTCCTCCCTCCTCTCCTCCTGTTCCTCCTCCTCCCTCCTGCTCCCTCCTCTCCTCCTCACCTGCTCCCTCCTCCTCCCTCCTCTCCTCCTCTCCTGCTCCCTCCTCCTCCCTCCTCCCTCCTCTCCTCCTCTCCTGCTCTCTCCTCCTCCTCCCTCTCTCCTCCTCCCGCCTCCTCCTCCTCTCCTCCTCCCGCCTCCTCCTCCTCTCCTCCTCCCTCCTCTCCTCCTCCCGCCTGCTCCTTCCCCTCCTCCTCCTCCCGCCTGCTCCCTCCTCTCCTCCTCCCTCCTCTCCTGCTCCTCCTCTCCTCAATCAATCAATCAATCAATTTTATTTTATAAGCCCTTCTTACATCAGCTAATATCTCGAAGTGCTGTGCAGAAACCCAGCCTAAAACCCCAAACAGCTAGTAATGCAGGTGTAGAAACACGGTGGCTAGGAAAAACTCCCTAGAAAGGCAAAACCTAGGAAGAAACCTGAGAGGAACCAGGCTATGAGGGGTGGCCAGTCCTCTTCTGGCTGTGCCGGTGGAGATTATAACAGAACCATGCCAAGATGTTCAAAAATGTTCATAAGTGACAAGCATGGTCAAATAATAATCAGGAATAAATCTCAGTTGGCTTTTCATAGCCGATCATTAGAGTTTAAAACAGCAGGTCTGGGACAGGTAGGGGTTCCACCAACCGCAGGCAGAACAGTTTAAACTGGAATAGCAGCAAGGCCAGGCGGACTGGGGACAGCAAGGAGTCACCACGGCCGTAGTCCGACGTATGGTCCTAGGGGCTCAGGTCTCTCAGTTGGCTTTTCATAGCCGATCATTTAGAGTTGAAAACAGCAGGTCTGGGACAGGTAGGGGTTTCGTAGCCGCAGGCAGAACAGTTGAAACTGGAATAGCAGCAAGGCCAGGCGGACTGGGGACAGCAAGGTGTCATCATGCCCGTAGTCCTGACGTATGGTCCTAGGGCTCAGGTTCTCAGAGAGAAAGAGAACGAGAGAATTAGAGAGAGCATACTTAAATTCACACAGGACACTGGATAAGACAGGAGAAGTACTCCAGGTATAACCAACTAACCCCAGCCCCCGACACATAAACTACTGCAGCATAAATACTGGAGGCTGAGACAGGAGCGGTCCGGAGACACTGTGGCCCCATCCGAAGAAACCCCGGACAGGGCCAAACAGGGAAGGATATAATCCCACCCACTCCGCCAAAGCACAGCCCCGCACCACTAGAGGGATATCCCCAACCACCAACTACAATCCTGAGACAAGGCTGAGTATAGCCCACAGAGGTCTCCACCACAGCACAAACCAAGGGGGGCGCCAACCAGACAGGAAGATCACGTCAGTAACTCAACCCACTCAAGTGACGCACCCCTCCCAGGGACGGCATGAAAGAGCACCAGCAAGCCAGTGACTCAGCCCCTGCAACAGGGTTAGAGGCAGAGAACCCCCAGTGGAGAGGGGAACCGGCCTGGCAGAGACAGCAAGGGCTGTTCGTTGCTCCAGCCTTTCCGTTCACCTTCACCTCCTGGGCCAGACTACACTCAATCATATGACCTACTGAAGAGATAAGTCTTCAGTAAAGACTTAAAGGTCCTCCTCCTCCTCCTCCCTCCTGCTCCCTCCTCTCCTGCTCTCTCTTCCTCCCTCCTCCTTCCCTTCTGCTCCCTCCTCCCTCCTCTCCTCCTCTCCTGTTCCTCCTCCTCCCTCCTGCTCCCTCCTCTCATCCTCTCCTGCTCCCTCCTCCTCC